>NC_057811.1:282528961-282529547 GCF_018294505.1 Triticum aestivum
GGGTGTGGTGCCGAGGTGTCGGGGTGTCGAGGTCGGGTCGGGGTCTCTTTTTTCCTTTTCTTCTTCTTCTCTTCTTCTTCTTCTTCTCCTCCTCTCCTCTTTCTTCTTCTTCTTCTTCTTCTTCTTCTTCTTCTTCTTCTTCTTCTTCTTCTTCTTCTTCTCCTCCTCCTCTCCTCTTTCTTCTTCTTCTTCTTCTTCTTCTTCCTCTTCTTAAACCTAGCACCAATTAAACTAAAACAAAACAGGAAAAAACTACACCTAAACCTAGCTATTCTTCTTCTCCTCCTCTTCTTCTAATTATTCTTAGTTTTTTTCATGACTAAACATAAACCTAAAACTAAACTAAACCTAAGACCAAACTAAAAGTAATCTAAACTAAACTAAATATAAAACCAAACTAAAAGTATTCTAAAATAAACTAAATCTAAAACAAAACTGAAAGTAATCTAAACTAAAAAAACAGAAAAAAACAGAAAAAAAGAGGAGAAGAGGGCTCACCTGCGGCAGGGGTGGGACGGCCTGCGGCAGGCCGGCAAGGCCCAGGGGCGCCGGGCGGCGGGGTTGCTCGAGGGCGGAGGGGCGCTGG